>NC_135488.1:105803035-105816095 GCF_052094955.1 Ictidomys tridecemlineatus | reverse complement strand
TACAAAAAGCAGCCTTGTGGTTTTGACCAAAGAAGTGGGGAAAACACTATGTGAGCATGGATTCAGGACAATGGGTGGGTGCTCAGAGAAGAAGTGATAGGGCCCCATGAGATAGTGTTCAAGAAGGGATAGGGCCTTGAGGGTATGGTCAGCCCTCTTCTCCATGTGAGAGGTGAGTACCAGGGACATGAAATAATTAGACATTGAAGGTCCAGGTGTCTGGAACTTGGGTCTATTGTTAACCCAAATCAGAAGTATGGTCTTACCTTTTAAAAAATGGACATATTATAAGATATAATGTATTGATTATTCTTTATTCAGATTATTTGGGGGAATATTATCATATCTAGTATAAGGAATTTCCCTCCTTTCCCTTTAATGAAGGGAAATTTATTTGTTTAAGGAAGATGAAGGATGTGGAGTAGTGTAAAGTGTAAAGGTGGAGATGTATGTGAGAAAGCTGTGGTAAGACTTTTCTGGGAGCTTTCCTTCACCCTCCATATGACTCTCATGATATGGAAGAGATGCTACTGTTATGGCCATCTTATTTGGTACCCTCTAGGAATGCATGTCCTCATCTCCCCATTCTCCACAGGTTGGGGAGAAATGAGAGTACTGCAAGAAGTAGAACTCATTAACTCTCCCTCTGCTATTTTCTATCTCTGGTAGTTAGTGTCCAAGAGTTATAGAAGGGGTACATTTTATGAAGGCTATAACTTTTCCTCCTTCCAAAGTTAATGGGGTTTTGATAGAGATTCCTACTACTTGGGTTAGTTTCTATATGGAATTAAAGTGAGTTTCCATCATCTAAGTGACTATTAAAAGTCCAACATATTTGACATATAATAGTGAGGCAGGTAGAAGGCAGGTCCTATAGACTTTACCATTCTAATATAGAAAGAATGAGAGTGATCTGTCCAGAACAGTTCTGAAATTCAGCGAGGTAAGTTTTGTAGTTTCGTAATTAAGGCTCTGTGCTGTGGAGAGGAGTTGACCTCCAGGGCTCTTCGCTCCCTCTGGGTTCTTCATTCTGCCCTCCAAATTACCTTTCCTTTTCTGTAAGAAATAGCCTTACATTTGGAGCTGAGCCATTCACAGGCAGCACACTGTTCTGCATTATTCTTTGATATGTAGAACAGCAGTTTTTAGCCTATGCTGAAACTGAGTTACTCCATTTTATAAAGCAGCAGTTTTCCATAAGCTACTTCGTTTTGTGCCAAGGTAGAATGACTCCACATCTTGTATGTACAAGGAAACAGCCACCATCTGCCTGGTACCACCATAAGCCACAAATTGATAAATAACTTATATATGCCAACTTATCAAACTAAATCAAGAAATATTGGACACATGGACATTCCAAATTATATCAGTAACACTAGACATGGGAGCTTATCAACCTCACCAGATGAGAACCTTTTACTTGAGACCCATAACAGAAGCCCCCCAAGAATGAATACGGCAGCACCTTAACCCTATCTTCTGATCACTCATCATGAGTCTTGCCCAGGAAAACCACCACCGTGATGGACTTCTGATTTCTTGTCCCCATCAGGCTTCAGCAGAGTGTAGTTTCTCCTACTTGTTATGACCATGTATGATATCCAAGCACACCTGGAGCTAACACTCTGAAATTGAAATTGCCACCAGTCTAGATCCTCTGCTTTGACATCTCTGTGGACCTGGGTGTGTTAAAATCTTTATCTGACCACCTACCATGACGCTTGGACTCTGAATTCATCTTTTTCTTCCTGTGCTCTTGGCATAACATCCTGTAAACTTGAGGCTATTTTAACCAGTCTTTCTATGACCTGTTTATATATATTTATTATTGTGTGAAATATGTGTGCCTGGAGTGTTGTAGACATTTGAAATTAAGATTGGAATAAAAGAACTTGTGACTGCCTGGCTTATGACTATCAGGTGAGCTGCAAGTGTTCATTGAACTGCCACTTGCCTCAGCCCACTGGCTGCAGCAAAATAACCAGGGGGTGACAAACAACTTGTGTACATTGATACAGCAGGAGTGGGAGCCGTTTATTGTAGGACAGGAGGGGTATATATATATACATTCCACACAGTTTATCTTAATAAACATAAACTAGATACAGCAGTCAACCAATAAGGAATCTCCACACTTAATGGCTCGCTGGCGTTACTTCACAAACCACTCCCTCTGGCAAAATGCCAGGCGCCATCTTAACTTGTTTACAGACACTAACAGCCACTGATGAATGTGGTATAGCCTGTAAATTTATTGTTTTGCAATAAATTCTAACATTGTATAAAGACACAAATGTGTTTGGTCTGTGTCAGTGACACAACTTGTATACCACAATAGCTCTGCATTAGACTAATGTCACATTCAAAAATCCCAACTTGGGGTCCTGGGAGACAGCAGCATGATAGTGCCCTTAAGATTCTTAGCAGACTCTATAGTTTCATTTCTGTTGTTATTGTTTGAATTGTGCTATTTTTAAAAAAGCTTTTATTCGGAAATATTTCAAACTTATAAAATGTTTCCAAAAGTAAAAATAGTACAAAGAATACCCTTTATCACTGTAACTCAGATCTGCCTTTCATGGGAGTTTCCTGAGCTGCTGTAAAAAAATCACAAAAACGCCGGTGACTTAGAGTGACTATAATTCATTTCTGTCACAGTTCTGGAGGTTAAATGCCCCAAATCCAGGACTGTCCTCTTCTAAAGGCCCTCAAGAACAATCTGTCCATTCTCTCCTGGCTTCTGATCTTACCTGCAAACTCTGCCACTCCTTGGTTTGAAGATGCACCTCTCTGATCTCTGCCTCTTTCTCACATGGCTGTTCTCTTCCATGCTCACAGGAGAACTGTCAACTTCATAAGTGACAGTCAATACAATACTTTCATTTATTTGGCCATCTACATTCTAGTTTTATTAATTGATAAAATAGTCTCCTTGAGAGCACTTTATCCCTCCAAAACTAGATCTAAGTCCAGGAGTAGATACTACATTTTGTCATATCTTTTTAGCTTCCTTAATCTGGACAACTTTTGTGATCTTTATTTTTTATGACACTGAGTTTTTGAAGATTACAGACTGCCTTCTATCTGTTTTTAAAATTACTACATTCCTCATTTTGTATTTGTCTATTTCCTCCTGATTAATCTGAGGTTAAGAATTTCAACTGAAATACCAGCTAAGTGACACATCCTTCTCAGGGAATCTTATGGAGGTACACAGTGCACATCTGTCCCTCATCATGGTATTAATTTTGATCACTTGGTTAAGGTATTGCCCAATTTTATAATGCTTGTAATTATTGCTTTTTTTCTCCCTTCCACTTATGAGCATCTTGTAAACATATAAATATCCTACACCTTAACAAAATTTCTTCTGGAGCTTACCATCCATTGATAATTATTTACCATGGTGGCTATAAAATAGTGATGTTTTAACCCAGGACTCCCTTGATAGTTACCAGTAGGTCCCTGACATTCTTCTATAAACAAGAGGCTTTCCCTCTCCCTTATCTATTTATGCATTATTGTAATAATGTTTTTTTAATGGTTTAGAATTACTGCAGTTAATTATTCGGGAACTCAACTTATCATATATTTGGTTGGTGTGAGTCCCTGAAAGCCAACTTCTGTGTCTTTGTGACACTTCCACAATATTCATTAGCATTTTCTGACTTACTGATTTACAAGCTGTTCAGGCTTATCTTGGTATGTGTCCTGGAGTCAATAATTTCTCCAAGGAGCCCTGTTTCTTTTTAGTTGGGAATAGTGTTAGAGACCAAGAAATGGATGCTAAAGTATATTCATTGCAACTGGGGTATCTTTATTTCTTGGTCCTTTAAGTGGAAGGGAGCTAGGAAATACATGCATGTCTGTACACACATCTAAACACATACATATGGAGATAAATATACAAATGCATATTTTTATAATTGCAACTAAAAAGCTGATACTTCCAATTCCAACATCCACAGATGGTTTTTGCCTTCCCCTTTCCACATTTGCAGTTCTCTTCCTCCATATTAAGAATACTGTTTCCCAACAACATTGTTACATTTACTCATTTACTCAATCCTATAATATACTTAGGATAGTTTCAAATTGCTTAGCGCACCATTGCAATAAGCAAAATTATGGCAAAGAGTTAAGGATTCTTTTGCATTTCTCCCCTTCTCTCCCTATGCGCTTTTCTTTCCTAGACTAAAAGAATACAATCTAACACTGTGTTCATAGTTAGATTGATTCTCTTCTCCCCCAACACCCATTCACTGTGCTTATGGTGTTCATTTGAAATATAAAGAGCTTCATTTGTGGCCCCCCTTTTAAGTATTTCTGTCCCATTCCTATTTTTTTAATTTAATTTAATTTTTGAATTTGTAGGATAATGATGTTTTCAAAGTCTCAGAAATTTCACTCCCTGTTTTATACCTTGCACTCCATTTCCTCTGCTTGTAATTGGTAACTGATTTCACTGTATTCTGATTAATCTACTTGTTTTTATTTTGTGTAATAAATAGTTGTATGTGTGTTTTTTCATTTTCTTTGCATCCCTACATAAAGTTTTATGAACATGCTCTTTCTTACTCTCTGCATATGTGTGCAAGTATTTTTAATATATTCTATATACTCTTTACTACTTTTCATTTTCCTTTAGTATGTCCTTTAGTAAATCACTCCATAACAGTTCATAGAGATCTCCTCATTCTTTTTTGTGTTCTATGGTTGCATTATACTTCATTTTGTGTAAGTATCATAGTTTATTCACCCAATCTCCTATGCTTGGACATATAGGTAATTTCCAAGTACAAATGAAGAGTATACCATAAATAGCTTTGTACATATGAATTCTTGTGTTTGCATATTCCTAGCAGGAGAATTTCTCTGTTGAAGGGTAAGCACACATGTAGTTGTGAGATTGTGCCAAAAATACCATTTATTTGGGATTTTTTCCATTTTGCAATTCTACCCAGTGATGCAGAAAAGTGCCTGCTTCCTTCCCACAGCCTCACTAACAGGGCGTTGCTGTACTTTTGGTGTATGTGTGGTACTAGGGATTGAACCCCGGGTGCTCTATCACTGAGCTACATTCCCAGCCCTATTTTGGTACAGGGTCTTGCTAAGTTGCCAAGGCTGACCTGGAATTTGCCATTCTCTTTCCTAAGTCTCCAGAGTAGCTGGGATTACAGGCATGTGTCACCACACCCTACCCATTACATTTTTAAAATGTTTTCCAGTCTATAGGGTAAGAAATGCACCTCAGCATAGTTTTAATTTACTTTATATTGTTATAAGTGAAGTTAAATATCTTTTCATATGCTTTAAGGCATTTTTGTGTGTTTGAATTGTCTTGTTTTATGCATTTTTTTTCCTATGGATTTTTAGCCTTTTTTCCTCTTGACTGTTAAACATTCTTTCAAATAAGAGATATTAGCTCTTTATGTGTGATATTTGTTACAGACATTTTCTCAGCTTTTTTGCCTCTGGATTTCTGGCTATAGTTAGAAAACCTTTTTACTACATTGAAGTTAAAGTAGATCTTACTCATGTTTTCTTCTAGTACTTCTGTAGGTTTATTTAGGTGACTTCAGTATTCCTAAGGCGTTTTCTTCTGAAAGCTTCTGACTTACCTTGTTAGCTTAGCTGTCCATTTTTTGAAAAATTTTTCAAAAGTTGATGGATCTTTATTTTATTCATTTATTTATATGTAGTTCTGACAATCGAACCCAGTGCCTCACGTATGCTAGGCAAGTGCTCTATCACTGAGCTACAACCCCATCCTGTAACTGTCCATTTTTAAAAAATCATGGATGATGATGTTTTTAGTGATTTAATTGTGGCAAGCATTACACAACGTATGTACATATCAAATCATATTATGCAATATATTCAATCTTCAGCAAATATTTTAAAATGAAAAATTATATGAAATGAGATTAAATGAGCTTAAAAATAAAAGTATTTTGTCCAGCAATTTTAGTGGCCTTTATAGGAAGAATTCTTCAGAGTTCTGAGTCTATATTGCTACTGGATTTAGAAAAAAGTTAATTTCTCTTTGTAGCCCTTGAAGAAGACAATATATTTTAGCTACTCATTTCATAAATGTATCTTCTTACAATAACATATTAATTCTTTTGGAAATTTGCTTTTGGCTGATCATGCATAAAAGAGATCTTTTATGGCCAAAAATGCATCAAGTTTTCACATAATGAATTTTCTACTTATCAGCAATATAATAGAAGAAAACAAAACTCAGATTTTTGAAAAATCTCCCTTTCTAGTTTAACAATATGTTTCTGGACCTGATCTAGTACAATTGTTGTTTTGGGCATTGAAAATTTGAAGTCCACAAGACATTGCTCTGAGCAGGTCTATATATCAGTGCAAAGGTTTTATGCAGGCTCCATCCAAGAACAGCTTAGTTTTCTATCAGCTGATTTTGGGTCTTCTACTGTTCAAACTTCACTATAAATTTACTTATGTTGTGGATTTTGTAAAAGGTTTTAGATGAGCTGTTGGTTTAAAGCAAACATGGATGGGACTTTTACCAGATCAAACTACAGGAAAAGATACTTTTGAATCATTGTAATTTTAATATTAAGTGGGGAAAGCTGAAAATATAGTTTAAAAAGGAAAGCCAAAGGGGAAAGTTCCAACAAAATTCTCCTAAAATTCCAATCTATAATTGGGCTCCTCAATTCCCACCCCCCTCCTTTTTAATATTCTGTGGATTTAACCCAGAAATGCTTTATCACTGAGTTATATTCTAGCCTTTTTTTTTGTTTGTTTTTTGAGACAGGGTGTCACTAACTTTCTGAGGCTGGCCTTGAACTTGCAATTCTAGTGCTAGCTAGCTTCAGCAGCATACTAAAAAATTGAACTTGCAATTCTTCTGTCTCAGTCTTCTGAGTCTTTGGGATTCAGGCATGCACCACTGTGCTGAGCTCTCTCTTTAACTTATTTGCTAGTTTCTAGTAGCTTCATGGGCTTAGTAGCTAGCACTTTGCCAAGTGTTTGCTTAATACATATTTGTAAACTGAAAGAATAATCAGACTGTAGCAATCATTATATGAGGACATATTGGCAAATCTCTTAAATTTGAAATGGTTTTAGATGGTTATTGGTTACCATAAAATTTTATAATTTAAATATATTTTAATATGGAGCAATGACTGGTTAAGTCTTTGGTTCTTAGGTGAGAAAGTTAGATGATAACTTTATAATTAGCTAGTATTGTAGGAAGCATAGCCTGCAGTGCTAGGTTACTTTAAAATTAAGTCTAAGAATGTGAAATATTTGAAGGCCAAAGTTATGGATCATAATCAAAGGAAACTAAGGATATAGAAATTACATGATGTCTGATGTATCTGTGGAAACTTAGAAACTCCGTTTTTGCTCTGGCTCATGGTGGGTTTATAGACACGCTCCTATCTGAAACTCACAGCAGTCTTATTTGATCAGAAGGCTCAGAAAGATCCTCTCCCTTTAAGGGGTTAGGATTCTGAATCTGAGAAGAGTTAATTGACCTAAGGTTTTTCTAGCATTATTGCCGTCTGAAACTCGGACCTCTCTACATTCTTCTCTGAATGTTCTTTCTCACTGTGACATATGGAGAAAATAAAAGAGCAAAACAAGAAATAAAAAGGAAAATGAATTAAATATCATAAGTTGTTATAAATGATAGGCTTTTATTAAGAATATTTAAAATGTAACAAATTTAGTGAACATTAGAATGGACTTTCTGGATGGGTGATAACTGTGTTTGAAAAGTTCAGAGATGAAGTGAAAATGAGTTTCCTGGAATGATAAAGCCCTGGGAGTAAACGACTGTCCTGGGTGGATTTTCATCTTTCTAAAGTCATCTTTAGCATATGCTGCCATATGTAATGAATCACTGATCCTTTTGATATGGGTCTTGAAAATCAAGACTGGGTCCTCATTCCCCAGGTTTGATGTTGAAGACTAAACACCCGAGGAACACCTAAGCAAGAAAACAAATTTAATTTAGGGGATAAACAGAAACAGACTTCTCTGGAGAGGAGAAGGGACCCAGAGCTGATTCTGTGGGAGTGGGGGTGTCTGGCCCTTTTATAGATTTTAGGTTTCCTTTCTTCTCATGCCTCCTCCTCTTCTTATCTTGCCTTTGTAACCAAAAGAAAGAGCAGGAAAGAGCATCCTTCTCCTCCCAGGTGTTAGCAACCAGTTGATGGGGAAGTGCTATCTACCTATTTCCTTTTTTTTTTTTTTTGATAATCATGTCTCACTTTCAGAGTCTTCTAGGAGTTTTCCTAGGGGAGGTTTCTTTTTTCTCATACCAAGTGGATTGATGGTAGTGCTCTGGATAACCAATGTAAGAATTTCTTCTTACTTGGAAACCTGGACCAATATCATTACTGACTGTGGGGTAGAAGTCCTTTCCAAGGTCCTGATACAACAATATGTTTTTTTATTCTTTGAACCAGAAAGAAAATGAACAAGTAGAAGTTTTCTAGAGTTGAAAATGAGAGTCCTTTACATGACTGTGCTTCTCTTGCCAGGAAGAAGAGGGCTATGCATCTAGAACTGTAGAACAGAATTTACTATTTTTACTTTTTATATCTTAAGAAATTACTACACAAATTCAGCCATTCTGTCTCTACTTCATTTGCATCTGTATGTGCAAAATCCTTAAAGTATACTATGAAAAGTCAGTTAAATGCACCAGCAATTAAATCAGTATTTTAAAAAATTGTTTCTTGTATAGTAAAGACTCTTAAACCCTGATGAAGTGGTTAGCTCATATTCCCAAGATATAATTTAGGGATTGCATCAGACCATAAGAGATCTTAGTAAATCCCACTTGAATTTTATAGCATCATGGTCTATCTGTGTTATCAGAGTTCTTAAAATGAAAATTACTAGGAGTAAGGCCTAGTGAGAGAAGCCACAGCAAGTTGCCATTTTCTTTGGATTCCTCAAGGTTAAGAGAGCTTTGCATTTTACCTGGGGCTGAGGCTAAAGCCAGATCCAAAGTTGACACATAGGCAAACTCCTTCGAACATAGAAAGGGTTTTAGGAAGCTAAATGTAAATCTAATTATGACTGGAAAAAATTAGTAATGATAAATTAAGACCTATAAATACAAGTTAAATCCCATTTAAGACATGGGGTCTAAAAGATACTTTCTTGAGCAGTATCATCTTGACTCCTCCCTTTTCTGGGTTTGACTGCTCCGTGTGTGTTTTCTTTCTGCCAGTTGCAGAGGCTTTGTGTATGAACTTAGGTCCCATTTACTAATGTCATTCTTCAAGATACAGCCCTCCTGAGGCCTTGTGAGGCCAACAAGAGGATGGAAAGGAGGTACCTTGGCATAAAGCTCTCTGCTCAGGTGTCTTTCCAGGCTGTGTTCTAATGTCCACACTAGCTGCAGAACAACCTTTCCAAAGCACAAATCCAATCATGTGACATGTAGTTAAGACTCATTCTGAGACTCTGCTCCAGCACTTTTCAAATAGTTTGCACTCAGGCCTCCATATTTTTGCTTATGTGGTTTCTTTTGCCTTGACAAACAAATAAGCAAATCAACTTACTTAGCTTTTGTGGTTCTATTCTCAAAACTTTTCTTCTGTAAAGATCTTGATGATATGCCACCTTCACCTGTTCTCTTCTTGAGTGTGCCCAGAGAACAGTGCTCACTGATAGATTCTAAGATTCATATACAGGTGTGTGTGCACATGCACATGTATTTTAAAGGTATTCTGAGCTTCCCACATGTTGTACATGAGGGCCAGCTCTTAGAAAATGATGAATCAGTTAACAACAGTCCCAGAGGAACAACCAGGTTTTCTTGATTTGAAAGTTTTCTTTATGAAAGAGAATGTTATCCTAAGTTCAAAGGAGTTCATTTTGCCCCATCTCCCTAAAGTGGAGATTAAACATGCTGAAGGCAAGAAGAGTCAGTGAGGAGGCACAGGAGTTCCAGACACTGCAGAAGCTGAGGTCACTGGAAAGGTGGGTTCATATACTTTGTACAGCTTTATGTGACATTTTTATTCTCTAAAAGAGAAACCACAAGGAAAGTTGGTAGAGTTGATATTCGGCAAAGTCTCACCTCTGTCTGCTCCTGAGATGAAAGGGACTGCCCTATTAAGATGGTTCATCCCATTAGTTAGAAAACTTGACTGAGCAAAGCGATCTTTGCCAGTCTTGTGCTAGGCTCTAGAGATACAGGTGGCAGGGAAGTGAGTGGCTTGTGCATGGCACAGTGTCCAGTGACAGATGCTGATGCTCCCAAGGATTCCATGCCTCTGTGCTCTTTTACTTATTCTTCTTATTTTTTTTTTGTAACTTCACCTGTGAACTGTGGACACTGATGATTTTGCCTCTATTCCAGATCTTTCCCTGAGTCCCAGAGTTGTATATCCGATGTCATTTTTTCATTTCCCTCTGGTGTTTCTCAAGCATCCCCAATGTAACATACTCATGGCTTACCTGGGTATCTTTTTCTCTTCTTGGTTCCAGTAAATGTTACCACTTGGCACTTATACTCCAAATCCTGAAATCATCAACTGAAAAGATGGTTTGCTGATTTCCTATCCTGGGCCTTGGGCTGAAAGAATACTTTTATTTATTTATTTGTAGTAGTAGTTGGACATAATACTTTTACTTTATTTATTTATGTTTATGTGGTGCTGAGGATCCAATCCAGGGCCTCACCCATGCTAGGTAAGCGCTCTACCGCTGAGCCACAACCCCAGCCCCTGAAAGAATACATTCATATGTATGGTCTGATCTTTGTCTTTTTCTTCATATCAACCCTTCACTTCACTTTCCCATGCCAATCTGACTTCAATCTGATCAATTTGATTACTGTTTTCCCCTCCTCTCCATACCTAGTGTCCAGATTCAAGTTTTCACTTTTGCTCTTAGGATATCTTCCTCTCCCCCATGCTCCTAGAGTATTTTCTGAAGTCTCACAGGGCCTCCCTTTCCTACGGAATAAAGTCTTAACTTGCCACCCAATGCCCTACATATCCTGTTTTCCTTGTTGGGGCTCCTTCTCATCTCTGCCTTTGCCCAAAATGTTGATCTCCAGCACTTAAAAAAAATTTGGCCCCAGTCTTTTCTACCATGGTCTTCTTGCTTGAGGCATTGATCTTGGAGAGACTTTCTCCTGTTCTCTACTATTTGAAATTCTACACAGGTTTGAAGGTCCAGCTCCATCCCCTCTCTTCTAATTTCCCCATGTCTCCTTAGACTGCAGTCAGTATTTCCTCTCCTGTTCTTCCAGAAGAAGGCTTTCTTTGTGTTGTGGGTCAAAGTGTTGGAGGAGGCAGGCTCTATCTAAAGTCATTCTCTGTGGTGCCACTTCTGATTTCAAATATGATGATGCATGATTGATCATAAGTGCATGACCTTGGCTTACAATGCCCTGAATCTGTGGATGGAGATGCACTTAAGAGAGCTTTGCTGCTTACTTCAGTTAAAAAGGAAAAAGTTGTTTGGAACACATAAGTGTCCTGTGAAAACCAAACCAAACCAAAACTCATGCCAAGTGTGGTAGAATTATTGTGTGAGTTTGAAAGGAAAGACAGGAGTAGCTACCTAGGTTAATGACATTTAGCTAGGGAGGAGTAGAGTGGATTAACTATGGTTTCGTAATATCAAAGTGTGCCTCTAAATGTTTGGTGCCACTTGTTGGGGTATGTTAGGTAATTGTCCCACTTTGCTGCAGCTGTGAAATAATTTGGTAATGATTAGTGTACACAGTCATGAAGGCCTGAGGGCAGAAATGGCTGAAGGTAGTGTTAGAACTTCATCTAGAGTCAGATGAAGTTTATTCCAGGGCAAAAGTCAGCAAACTGAGAGAACATGAAACTGCCCATAATTTAGGCCAAAGCAACAATGAAACTGTTGTTTTCTCAGTTATAGTTTGTCTCTTGGATCATATGGAAAATCAACCTTTGATTTTCTCATAAAGCAGTGCACACTAAAGTAATACTGACATTTGGAGCCATTCATGGAATGAAAAATAAAAGCATCTACTAAGCTGCTAATGCCATAGAAACGGGCAAGTGCTTCTCACCTGAGGTTGTTGCTTAGTTCTGAGGCCAGGAGACCATTTCCCCAGCCACACTGCCCAGGAAGTTGCTCTCTTACTTCTGGACTTCCATAGCCACATAGGACATTTATCAATTACAGCATTTTTTTTCAGACTGACTGTGTTAATGGTGTTCTGTTTTCCCTTTAGACTGTATGTCCCTTATAGATCTTCAGGCTGTTTCTCAAATGTTTTTACATTTGCTCAACAATGAAATCCCAAGTTTTGTTTTGCCTTTGGCTAATTACCTTACTTAATGAGGAAAGAGCAGAATGAGAACCTGGGGAAAGAATGTGAGCTATTTCAGCTGGAGTTTTCCCATGT
Organism: Ictidomys tridecemlineatus; assembly: GCF_052094955.1. NCBI lineage: Eukaryota > Metazoa > Chordata > Mammalia > Rodentia > Sciuridae > Ictidomys > Ictidomys tridecemlineatus. The sequence continues at coordinate 105,803,698 of NC_135488.1, read as the reverse complement.
CAGAAAGGAGCAAGAGGAGCTGTGGACATCACACAAATGAAGCTTGAGGGTCCTTTCTAAGGGGCAAACATCTGCTGGGGATCTCTCTGAGAAGAAAAGATGCCAACTGGTTGAAGTGAGCCAGGGTTTCACATAAGAGTGCTCTTTAAACCACATAGCTCCAAAGGTTTGGAGGCAGAGGGGAGGTAGGGTAATGTTGGGACATATGGTAGAGGTACCATGCATGAAGGAAGAGCCTGGGTATAATGCAAAGGTTCCATACCCACTTCCCACCCAGCAGGATCTCATGGGGTCTGAAGCCCCTGTGTTTCATGCAAGCACCACCAGCCACCAATGGGCGACTTGAATGTCTATGCATATTTCACCATCTTGATGGGCATTAGAGAGCCCTGCCCTCCCAGGCTTGGAGAGAAGCTCTGGAAGCCAATGAGAAAAAGATTGGGAAGTGCACTTTGTATTAGCATGCCCTATACTCCACCAGGAAATACTATGTTCATTGAGCAGGGTCCCTTGTTGAAAGGCTGGAAGGGGCCATACATTGTCAACAATTAGTTTTTTTGAGTCTCGATCCTCTCTGAGAATGAGGCTTAAAGGGATAGTTGAAAGAAATTAGTCTTGAGGCTCAGACATTGGATGGGACACCTTGACCAGCAGATAGGGGTA